>NC_058155.1:13060100-13093066 GCF_011075055.1 Mangifera indica
TTTGGGACTGTTAAAAATTGTATGAACCAAAAAGACTATATTTACCAAATAAACAATGGAGACATTTTTGCCACTAATTTCATCCCATGTTTTGACTGTCTTATCTAATGAGTTATGAGTGCTATTATTCTTGTTAGAAATCTCTTTGAATTCTCTTTTCAATGATATATAGCTTGTATGAATTGAGGATCATTTGGACTGTTAAATATTGTATGAACCACAAGGACTACTTTACCAAATAAATAAAGGAGGCAGTTTTTGCCACTGATTTCATCTCACGTTTGTGGTATTCGTGCATTCTATTTTATGACCTTGGATTTCAAACACTGAGATTGGTATTATGTTCAATGTAATTTATTACAACTTTAGGGATTATAGGAGTGATTTATCTATCATGCATATTTGTTATCTCTCTTGGGAATCTAGGTACATATATAGATTACCACTAGCTGTGTGCAAAAGTGGCAATGTACGTGAAAACAATTAGGTTAGATATCCATGACATACATAATACACTCAACACCAAGGCATAAAGCCACTTAGTTCAGTTCAGCTTAAGTGTGCATGGTAAGGGATTATGACTTTCAAATATTTCCTCACATGGTCATGGGATGCATCACATACATACTCATGATAAGGGTCATCCCATGATAGTTTAGACAGTAGTTTTATGACTTGCATATATGGTAAGAAATGGATTACAACCAAATTTTTCTATGTGACTAGAGTATCTCAATTAACTAGCTTAATAGGTCATATGACATGTGCATAAGGCACAATAGACAGTGACATACAAGGTATCTTATGCTTTCATTAGAGAATCAAATATATCGACTTTAGCTTAGGCCTTAATAACTTTTGTAGATGACTTATGTCAAGGCACAAGGTTGCTGAGTTGTGACCACATCTAGATTCATAAACAGAATGTTAGATTTATCATCTTATGTATTATGTAGGGTGTTGAAAGGTCACCAACTTACTGAGTGTTTTGACCTATGCATTCTTTTTTGTTGTTTTGTAGGTTAGGGTGAGTAGTGAAACATGTGAAAGAGCCAGCGGTCTAGCTAAGCAGTTGCGTGAGGTGATAAGCAAAAACGTCATTTCTAAATTTTTATATTGCTTTTGTATTTATGTTTGATTATACACATTATCAATTTCTAAGTCATTTCTACACATATTAATAGTAATAATGTCATGACTTATTTTATACATTTAAGGCATTTATTTAGATTTCACCGTTTTGCACACCTGAGTATTTATTACCATGTACTAAATTTCATGTTTTTGAATAAATTAGTCAAGTGTACAGGTCTCTCTAAGTCATATTCCATGTATGGAAGTTTTCTACCAAGCTTAACTTCTTAGCTAAGTATGCTCTAAGAGTAGCCAGTTCAAATAGGGCAAATTGAAGGTTTTCCTTAGAGGACTTAGTTCGGATACTACTAAAGACGTTATGATAGGAGATAATTCTCTTAAATCTTTATTAGAGGCCCTATATAGAGCACTGAGGAACGTTATGAAACAGACGATAACCTGAGAAAAAGGCACCAGACCAACCTATGCCAATAGTTTCATCCCATAAATAGGGTTAGATGATTACAGTAGCAATTGAGGTGTGATAATCCCCCTACTTATTGTAGATATGGGCAGAGACATGTCATGAATGTCTAGCTAGTTAGAGAGTATGTTATAAGTGCAAACAGTCTAACCACTTTGCTATAGAGTATATAGCCATATCAACACTAGCCTTAGTAATGCATATAGCTAAGGAAGGATTAGCCCAAGTGTATGCAAACACTCAAACCTAAGTAATGGCCATCCCAGTAGTAGTTACGGGTTAATTAATCTTTCATTTAATCTTTTGTATGCATTAATTGACTCTAGTATTATACATTGTTTTATTATTAGTGGCATAGTGAAAAGATTAGTGTTGAAGCTTACAGTAGTCTTATAGATTAATATAAAGATGTCAGATAGAGATAGGTTTCATAGCAACCATATGTTGATTAGAGAGACAATATCTCTAAAAGATCAAGAGATGGTCATAGACCTAATAGTGATAGACATGCCAAATTTTGATGTAATATTTGGCATGAATTTCTTGAGTAAACATAGGGTAGAGATAGATTGTAGAAAGAAAAAGGTTTGATTAGCCTAGATAATGGAAAACAATTTACTTAAATGTCAAGTTTTCTAAGTAGGAGTTCTAGCTAGACTAAATGGTTTTTCTTGGACACGTGGTCTCAACAGATGGTATCTTAGTATACCTTAGTAAAGTAAAGGTTATATTAAAGTGGTAGAAACCCAAGACAGCTAAAGAGATGAAGAGTTTTCTTAGGTTGGCAAGTTACTATAGGCAGTTTGTTAAGGGTTTTGTCAAGTTAGTCTAGTCATTCACAAAGTTAACTCGTAAAGATATTCCTTTCAGATGCCTATAAGTAGAGTTTTCATGAATTGAAGTAGAGGTCGACATTAACTTCCATCTTAGCTTTGCCAACAGAGGGCGAAGAATATGATCTCTTTACAGATGCGTTATATCAGGGTTTAGGAGCAGTTTTAATGCAAAAACATAAAGTGATAACATATACCTTCCGCTAGTTGAAGTACTGTAAGACTTGATATTCGACACATAACCTTGAATTGGTAGTTGTTGTGTTTGCTCTTAAGATATGACAAAATTATTTGCATAAGGTGAAAAGTAACATACACATTGATCACAAAAACCTCAAGTATTTTTTTACACAAAAGGAGTTCAAATACCTCCTGGGTAAGGAAAAAGTAGTGGTTAAAGTCAGTGAAAAATTATAAGCGTGAGATCAAATATCACCTAAGTAAGGCTAATATGGTTACAGATGCTCTAAAAAGGAAAGAAATTTTTATGACATATTACTACTCACCGAGAGTTGTAATAAAAGTTGGTAAGAGAGTAGATTAAGGTAATTATGAGGTAGTTAGCTGGCCTTTAGATCTAGTCAACCCTTCTAGATAAGATTCATGTGGGATAGGTTTCAGATGATTAGGGTGTTCAAGTGAGGCATAAAGTCGTTAAGGGTATTGAGGTATATTTTAATATAGTAGAGGACATCTTAAGATTTAGAGGTTGAGTGTTTGTTCTCTAAGATCAAAGTTTAAAGGATAAGATCCTTACCAAGGTGTATAGTTCCTTTTATACTGCCCAACCTGAGAGTGTAAAGATATATCAGGATTTGAGGAGATTTTTCTACTGGTTAGGTATGAAGAAAGATATAACAAATTTTATGGCTAAGTGTCTAGTGTGTTAGCAAGTTAAGGTTAAACACCAAAGACCATTGAGACTTTTGCAGCCTTTTAGTATGCCAAAGTGAAAATGGGAACATTTCTTGATAAACTTCATGGTCAAATTGTCGAGGGTTGAAAGAGAATACAATATCTTATGGGCTATAGTCAATCGATTAACCAAGTTGGCACACTTCATTGTAGTTAAAGATCCCATGAGTACAAATCAGTTGAGTCAGATTTATGTTAGGATATAGTCAGGCTTCATGGGGTTCCCAGGATGATAGTTTCAAATCGAGACACTAGGTTCATTTTGGCTTTTTAGTAGAGTATACAGAGGTCTTTGCGTACAAGGTTAACTTTCAATACAACTTATCATCTCCAAATATGTGGTCAGACTAAGAAAGTCAACTAGGTGATCGAGAATATGTTAAGGGCTTATTGTTTGGATAAACATGTTATCATTAATGGAGTTCGCATATAATAACCATTATAAGACAACTATCAAGATGGCTCCGTGTGAGGCTTTATATGGTAGAAAATGTAGATTACCATTGCTTTGGGATGAGATAGGAAAGAGAGATAGCTTGACTTAATCATTGAGACAACAAATGACCTAAAGGATGATTGAGGATGTTAGATTGATAAAAGAAAGGATAAGACAAGCTCAAAACCATCAGAAGAGTTGTTCAGACCAGAGGAGACGTGATCTCAAGTTTAATGTGGGTGATACGGTGTTTGTTAGAGTAACCTTTTATAAGTATGTTATGAGATTCAACAAAAAAGATAACTTAGCTTTGAGATTTGTAGGGTCATTTGAGGTATTAAAACGTATAGGTAAGGTTACCTACTAACTTGTGTTACCAGTAAGCATAGATCACATTTATAATGTGTTTTCTATCTCATTATTGTGCAAATATATAAGGGACCTGACCCATGTGCTCAGAGTTAAGGAAGTCAAGTTTAAGGATAATTTGGCGTATGAGCACTTAGTTCAGATTTTAGATCGATAAGTCAAGGAGCTCTGACGTAGGCAGATTCCCTTAGTCAAGGTTTGGTTGAGGAATCATTAGATTGAGCAAGCCACATAAAAGGTCGATAGTACATTAGATAACAGTTCCCATAGTTATTTGAGTGAATTTTGAGGATGAAATTCATATAAAATGGAGGATTCTAACACTCACAGGTAAGCCCAAAGGTATTCTAGTCTTTTCCTTATTTTAATTGAGTTAAAAAATGTTTACCGAAGGGATGCACATTTATGTGTGGGAGCAAACATGGTTGTACATTGTTAGCAAGATTTAAATTTCAGATGAGATCATGATCACAATAAAATCGAATGAATTCCATAGTTGTGTAACATGATACACACTCATGTGTCACATCCAAAAGGCAAAATAAAAGATGTGTTAACCTAATTTTTATGATATTCTTTACGCATCCAGTCGCTTACTAAAGAGAAAGAGAGAGAAGAAGTTCTTGGTCTTTAGAGGAAGTTGTTGATCATTGAAATCTCCTATAGTAACGTGAAGATCGCTTATGCATCAGAAGTCAAGTAAGTATGGTGGCTTTTTTATTGTTTATCTTATAAAACCTAGTTGTTCAATGGTTTGTTGAGATGTTGAATATGTTTTGATGCCTATTACCATATTTTAATGTGTCATATCTTTTAGTTATCCAAATATTTGGTTATGTATTTATGAACATGGAGATTGAATGTGAAATGGATGAATTCGAGCATTAAATAGGGTATGCTAGTGTAAGAGTATATATATATGTGTTTCTTTTGGCAATTTTATGGATCATATATATGAACATATGTGGTTGATTATTGTGTGAGAATCGATCATTATGAATTTGAGATGAATGCAATCGATATTGTTAACGATTTAGGATTAATGTTTGATGGTATTTGTATATTCACAAATGTGACAAGTTGATTTACGGTGCTTAGAAACATACATGTATGTATGGCCATATACATGTTCGTGTGTCTTTAGTTCTAATAAGAAATTTCATATTTCATGCATTCATTTTAAGGAAAGGTATACATGATCATGTGATATGGGACACACACCCATGTGTGACTTTCTAAAAATGGACTCCACACTTGGATATGTGAACACAAGAATGCACTTTAGGTACACTCCCATGTAGGTAGTAAAAGACTATTTTACCTTTTGTTCAAGTGTAAGGAAAGGGAAAAAAAAAGTAAAGAAAAGAATAAAAATCTTAGCAAGAAAAACAAGGTGGTTAGAAATAAAAGATGTGCTCGACTATGTGGAAGACGACACAAGACCATGATCAAGTTGAATTTGGGTCAAAAATTAGAAAGGTTAAAAAAAGTGATACACATCTAAATAGCCACCAACTATGTGTGAAAGTGGCAATATACATGAAAACGATAAAGTTGGATACCCATGAGATGTATCATACACTCGATGCCAAGACACATTGTCACTCAATCTAGTTCAACTCAAGTGTGCATGGTAGAAGATTGTGGCTTTCAAATATTTCCTCACATAGTCAATGGGATGCATCACATACGTACTTGTGGTAAAGGTCATCTCGGGATAGTTTAAACAATAGTTCTATGATTAACGTATGTGCTAAAGGAAGGACTGTGATCAAATTTTTTCATGTGACCAAAGTGTCCCAGTTAACTAGCCCAATAGGTTGTACGACATGTGCACAAGACACAATAGACAATGACATGTAAGGTGTTTTACGCTTTCACTAAGACCTCATATATGCCAACTTCAGCTTAGGTTTTAGTAACCTTTGTGGATGACCTATGCCAGGGCACAAGGGGGTCGAGTTGTGACTACATCCAGATTCACAAATGGAACACTAAATTTATCAACCTTATGTATTATGTAAGGTGTCGAGAAATCACGGGCTTACTAAGTGTTTCATTCATGCGTTCTTTTTTGTTATTTTGTAGGTAGAGGTGAGTAACGGGACATGCGGGAAAGCTAGCAGTCCCCCCAAGCAGTTACGTAAGGCGAAGGGAAAAAACATCATTTCTAAATTTTTATATTGCTTTTTATTTATGTTTGATTATGCATATTATCAATTTTTAAGTTATTTTCAGACACATCAATTGTAATAATGTTATGACTTATTTTATACATTTAAGACATTTATTCAAATTTCACTTTTTTGCATGTTTGAGTATCTATTATTATGCATTAAATTCCGTGTTTTTGAATTAAGTAGTCTAATCGTACACATTTCTCTGGATCATATTCTATATAAGGGTATGTATTTGTAAAGAGGTGTTACATACTTTACATTGACAAATATTGTTTAACCCCACATTAAAAAATATCCTTTCACCTCATACATAGTCTAATATCCAATAACACTCATTGTACAATATCATTTCAATCCCCATACATTGTCTAATATCTATAACATTTTGCATTGTAAAATATCATTTCACCCCTAAAATTATAATATCGAAATACTTTTTATATTTTTCTAACATTGCAAATTTTTGGTACAATTCTAGACAAGTGTTTAAAATACCTCATAATTAATGGATAAATAAAGTTTTAGTTTAAGATTTGTATAAATGTCTTGATATCATAAACTGATTTCCTTTGAATTGAACTAAAAAACACTAACTTATTTCCTTCTTATCAAAATCACAATGTCATATATTAAGTAAAATTGAAAATTTTCAATGTATTGATTCTTATATAGGGTTAGGATTTATGTAGAATGTATGAAGGGTAATTTTGGTATTATTTAAAAGTATTCATGTATTTTGACTTAAGTAGTTTAAATTTTGGTTATTGCATTTAAGTCATTCAAAAGTAGAATATTTTGCTTTAAGTTATGCAAAAGATGGTATTTAACTTAATTTCTCAAAATAAAAAATATATGGATTTATGCTTGTAATTCAAACGTCACTCCTAAGGGAAAAAATTGCTGACATGTGTCAATGTGTCACAAGGGTTAGGGTTAGATTCGAACCGAATCAATTCGAGCTTAACTCGATCGAGCTCAAAACGAGTCGGCTTTAGTTGAACTCGATCGAGCTCGAGATACTCGTTAGATTTTTTAATTAAAATTTTTGATACAAAACGACATCGTTTTGATCAATATGTATTAAAATAACATCATTTTGATAACGAAAAATGAATCGAATCGAATTTAAACTGGTCTTAGTAGAGCTCGAACTCGAGCTAACTATATATGAACCGAGCTGAGCTCGAGCTCAACTCGGCTTGAATCCACCCCCCACAAGGGTAGTTAAAAATTAAAATTTTTATTACATTAATTCATTTTATATTATAAATATATCGAGGAAATAGGTGGGGCACTACAGATACCCAATGGGCCGAGGCCGAACAGTTTTTTTTCCGAATAGGGAAAACACACCCAGGACGTAGTGGAAGGAGCTAAGAAGGCCGAAGAAAACCCTGGGTACCAGAAGAGCGATCAAAATCGAAAAGCTAAAATTGAAAAGGAATGGGCGAAGAGAACAGCAAGGATATCGTGCCTCCAAAGTACGATGTTAACGCTAAATGGGATGCCTGTATCGATCTCACTGTTCGTCGCTTCGTTTACTCTTCCCTCGCCGGAGCTTTCACTGGTCTCCTTTTCTTCCGTCAGTCTCTTCTCTTTCATTTCGATTCTTTATTTTCATTCATTTAATTGAGGTTTGTAAATTACTAAATAACATGAACCAATTTTTTTCCCTCAAAAATGACACACGTTTGATTGGTTTTCACTGCCTTCCAATTTTGTTGTATTGTAAGAAAAAATAATAATTATAATAATAAAACAAATACAAGGTCAGCAACTTGCTCAATTCGTATAGGTGCTTTCTTTTTTAATCTTCTTTGACCCTGAATTTCCCGTTGTCTGCATATTCAATTTCTACATTTTACAGTCATATTATGAAATAATAGTAAGCCTAATGCACCATAAAATATGTGTTCATTAATATTGTTTTGTAGGTAATATCTATCTTCTTTTATTTTTTTGTTTAATTCCAGCTGCCATTTGCAAACAATCTAATTATTGCAGTTTCTGAAATTGTGACATTGAATCAAAAGAATTTGAAATTTATGACAAGGTTTTCCTAGCTTTTAATTTGCTGGATACCTTGGCGCTGGCATTGGAAAAAATTATTTTAAGTTTTTTGCTGGTTTTAAGTGGGTAGTTTTGCTTACCCCAAATTAATAAATTTTGAATGATTCATGGGTTTATACCAGGTAGTCCATTGACGCGCTGGGCATCTGTAGCTTTTGGCGCTGGAGTAGGCATTGGATCTGCATACACAGACTGTTCTCGTCTTTTTGATGGGTCTCCTGCGAAATTGGCATCTCCTAAGCTTTCAAAAACTCCAGCTTCTCAGGTTGGTCTTACCATTACATGTTTGTATGTTTTTCTATGTCTGTGTAGACGATGTGTTATAAGTTTGTTCTCTATGTAGATTTTATTTTTACGGGGCCGTTTGATTTTAGGATTTAAATATTACCTTGGTAATTTATCTTTTATTACCTTGTTTGGTTTGTCAGCAATAAAATATTGCAGTAATCTTTTATTACCAATATTGATGTAGTAAATAATATAGGTTGTAATCTAATTACCACCTTTACCTTAAGTATTAAAAAATTACTAAAGTAATCTTGATTTTATTATAATTATATGATTATTTATTAATTCTTTTAGACAAAAATAAATTTATTTTTAATTAATATAATAAATAATATAAAAAAATATTTAAAAATAATTATATTCAAGGTCATTTAAATATAATAATTTACTAGTATTTTGTTATTACTTTTAACCAAATACAATAATTATTTATACTTATCAAATTTTATCAAATATAGTAATTATTTATACCCAGTAATCTTCTAAGTAATTTATCTTCAAGGTAATTTTTCTATTTTGGTAATAAAACATTACCCAAACCAAACGCCCCCTATGAGTTATGTGTCTGCCTTCATTTGTTTCTTTGTCTCTCTCTCTCACACTCACTCATTGTTTGGAACAATGTCTAATAGTTGTAAATGTAGTCTTCATTGTTAGTAAACTTCTTGTGAGTGAGATAAATCTTTGCTTTGTGAAATTATGAAATAATACTGGTTCTAAACATGTATGATGGATGATTGTTTATTGACTTGGTCAAACATGTATCCTATTAAGAATTACACTGTACAAAGTTCCTACCCATGTTTCATATCTCCTCTTTCTTTAGTCTATTTGATACTCTTGAATCCAATATTGATAACAAGCTATGTAATTAATTGGTAGTGTGCGAGGTGGTTTTGCAAATTGGGGATTCACATTTTTGTTATGCTGAAAAAGGGTTTGAGGTTTGAGATTTGATTCAGATGTCAAAAGATGTATGTTGATAGCAAACGCTTAAAAGTTTTTTAAGTGAAAACTTGAGCATTGAGTTGTAGAATATGATCAAGAAGGAAGTGCATGGTAAGAGAACTAAAATATAACATAAAGAGTTTAATTTTTCAATAATAAACTAGATAAGTTATACAATTAATAAAGTTATCAATCTAAAAGTTCATGATGTTTACAATCTTTGGTATTCCTAAAATCAGAATGTTTCAAACTTTTAGATGATAAATTGAGATGAAATCAAGTAAAATCAATCAAACGTCTAATAAGCCAACATAGGGACAGTTGATGACATGGTGATCTTCCTCTTTTGTGGTCTATATTTAATTTAGTATTCTTTATATTGTGTCTTTTAATCTCTTTGGAATAACTTCTGAATCCACATAATTAGTTTCAACCGAAACAGTTTTCAGTGATTAGTTTCTTTAGATTTAGATACATTTTTTGTTTCTCACATATTAATGACATATTCATTAGAAAAAAATTAAAAACCCAAGCCTATAAATGTTTCCAATGTCTCTTCCTTGCCAATATCATTTTCTTTTGAATTCTTTTCTGCCTTCCCTCTCCCTTCCTTCATACTTCTATCTCTTTTCTTCCCATCATAATTGGTTTGCCAATCCTGCCTTGCCACATCATCGCTTCTGAACATTCTTCTGGTTCTCTACTTTTGCTGTAATCCTGCTACTGTTCCTACAAGTTGATCTGTTGTCCCTGCAAGTTGATCTACTATCTCTTCCATGTCAATTGTTTCTTGCAACTAGGGCTGAATTGGAAACGAGCTTGTTCGGACTCGTACGAGCCTGAGCCGAGTTTGTCTTAAACGAGCCCGAATACGAACACGAGCTTAGATTTTAAGTGAAAAACAAACACGAGTCCGAACTCGAACACAAGTTGAAGGAGCCGAGCTTGGCTTGCGAGCTACTCACTCAAATGGAAAAAAATTTTAACTTGGAACAAACGCCACCATTTGTTCCCTAAAATACGAGCCTGAAGCCAAACTGTCGAGCTTGAAATGTGAGCCCAAAGCTAATTAAAGCGAACCCGAGCTCGAACATACAAACCCGAGCTAAGTGCGAGTCGATTCCAAACACTAAAATTTTGAAATAAGTCAAACACAAACATATGTTTAGCGAGCTCGGCAAGCCTGACCCAAGCCCAAGCTTGGGCTCACAAAAAACGAGCCAAAAACAAGTCGGGCCCTGTTCAGGCTTGGCTCGGCTCGGCTCATATCTAGCCCTACTTGCAGCTTACCCTCTATATCTTGTGATTCCCTCCAAGTATCATCGCTCCACCTCTCTTCTTCCCTTTCTTCCTTGTATAAACTTTGCCCTAACATTACCCCGCCCATCCAAAGGCACCTTGCCTCCAAGGTGCAATTGGGGAAATAGCCTTTTGATATTCTCATATAATTCCCAAGAGCATTCAAAATCTAGAAGTTGTTGCCATTGAATTAGTAACTCAAGGTCCTCTTGAGGAGAATATTTGTACTCCAAGACAGTTTTGGGCTACACAATCAACTCTTCCTCTTCACTCAAGCTTGCTGGTAATGGTTGACTTCTTTGCAGGCCCTAGTTGTTTTTTAAATTGAAAAATGTGAAACACCAGGTGTATTTTAGCTTATTCAAGAAGTTTCAGTTTGTACGCCACTTGCCTTATCCTTTCCATAATGGTAAAGGGACCGTAAAACCGAGGACTTAATTTTTTTTTAGGCAAGACGCCAACGAATGAAAGCGATACGACTGAAGCTTGAGATAAACTTGGTCCCCTTTGTCGAATGTAACCTCCCTACAATGTTTATTCACTGATTTCTTCATTTGTTCTTGTGCTTTGCATATTACTCTTAAGCGCATCCAACATCAAGTTTCTCTCTTTAATAACTATGCTGACCTCCTCTACTCTTGATGCTTCTTTAACCTACCTGAAAATTGGTGGAGGATTTCTCCTACATACTACCTTGAAGGGTGTCACTCCGATTGAACTAAGAAATGACATGTTATACCAATACTCTACCCAAACCAACCATCTCGGCTAACTTTTAGGTTGCTCATTGCAAAAGCACTGAAGTTAGGTTTCGACGTTACGGTTTACCACTTCTGTTTGCCCATCCGTTTGGGGATAACATGCAAAGTTGAATTTAAGGGTAGTGCTGACAACCCTAAATAACTCCCTTCAAAATTCACTCATGAAAACACGATCTTTGTTGGTTACAATCATTTGTGGGAAGCCATGAAGGTGAACAACCTCCCTAATGAAGACTTCAGCTACCTCCTTGGCTATAAAAGGATGTCTAAGTGTCATGAAGTGCTTGTATTTAGAGAGTGGATTGATCACCACAAGAATGGAATCCGTTCCCTTCACTTTTGGCAATCCCAAAATAAAGTCCATCAATAAATCTTCCCAAATTCTTTCAAGCATTGGTAACGATTGTAACAATCCCGCAGGGGACATTGCTTCGTACTTCATGCATTGGCACATGTCGCATTCGACAACAAATTTTTTGATGTCACGTTTCATCCCTTCCCAATATAGGGTGGCAACAACCCACTTGTAAGTTCTGTAAAAACCAGAATGCCTTCCATAAGAAGTGGAGTGAAATTCAATCAAAAGAGATTAAATGAACCTAGACCCATTCAAAATCACCAATCTACCCTTATATGACAAAATGCTTCCCCTAATGGAATACCTTGGATGTGCCATGGGATTACTCTGTAATTCTTGTTTAATTTTCATCAGCTTCTCATCTTCATCGATTTCTCTCTGCAGTCCTTCATCTCCCACAATTGTGTTAGAGTATGCTTGTAATTTTTCTAGAAATTTTGGGTTACATGAGACCATTGATGGCTTTATTTTCACACCCTAGGCGGTATATAATTTTGAAATCGAATCCCTTCATTTTAACAAGCCACTTCTATTGCGTATGGCTTAATACCTTTTGCTTAGTCAAAAACCTTAAGCTCTGTTGATCGGTTCATATCTTGAAGTGCCTCATAAGAAGCTAGTGGCACCATTTCTAGAAAGCTAATATGATAGCCATTAGTTCGCGCTTGTGTATCGATTTACCCTGATTCCTTATCGAAAGCATCTTAGGAAAGCGATAGGTCTCCCTTCTTGCATCAGTATTGCCCCTACACCCACTCTCGATGTATTTGTCTCAACTATGAATTCCTTGGTGAAGTTGTGGATGGTCAACACTGGTAGCGTTATCATGGCAGATTTCAAGGCTTCAAGTTAGAGGTTCGACTATTTTTCCATACCCTCGTACAAATTTTCGGTAATACCCTGTCAACCCAAGGAACCCTTTAAGCTCCTTGATATATCTCAGCGATGGCCAATTTTTCATGTCACTGACCTTGTGAGGATCGACTTTTACCCCACTTTTGGAGACAATGTGGCCTAAATACTCAATCTTATCTTGCGCAAATGAGCACTTTTTCTGGTTCACCACTAGATGATTATCTAGCAACAAGTTCAACACCACCCGAAGATGCCATATATGATCTTTGAACTCCTTGTTATAGATCAAAATATCATTGAAAAATACAAGCATGAACCTTCGCAAATATGGCTTGAAGATGGTGTTCATCAAATTCTGAAAAGTAGCAAAGGCACTAGAGGGACCAAAGGGCATTACTAAAAATTCATAATGGCCTTCATGTGTCTGGAAGACCGTCTTTTCTACATCTTCTTCTCGGACCTTGATTTGATAGTATTCAGATTTGAGATCTAATTTACTGAATACAACAGCCCCACAAGTTCGTCAATAGTCAGCATTGGAAACTTATTCAGCACTGTCACTTGATTCAGGGCATGATAATCTGCACAAAACCTCCATCCACTATCCTTTTTCTTGACCAAATTACAGGGCTCGCGAATAGGCTCACACTTGGACGTATTACCCCCACTATCATCATCTCTTGTACAATCCATTTAATCTCATTTTTTTGAAAATATGGATATCTATAAGGTCTTAGGTTTGGAGGGTGAGCTCCATTTTTTAGGGTGATGGCGTGGTCTTGAATTCTCTTTGGTGGTAGTCCTCTGAGCTCCCCAAACAAAGCTTCAAATTCAATCAACATCTCTGTTACTTTAAGAGGAGTTGAGTGCATCCCCTAATCTTCTATGTCGCTCGGCTATGCCATTTCCAACCAATATCTTTCCTCTCTTTCCCTTGTATCCTTCATCAACATGTTCAAATTTGTCTCCAACATCATCACTACTAAGTCCCCCTTTAGTTCTGTCCTTCTCCCTTCCCACATGAACCTCATGGTTTGCTTTTGCCAATTGATTTTGACTTCTCCCAACTTATGTAACCAGTGTACCCCTAATATAACATCTACTCCCCCCAAGCTGAAAGGAAGAAAATTTTGAGTTATAGTAAGGCCTTGCAATAATACTGTCACCCTATCACATTTTCCCACCTTGTTATCTTACGGTCATCTCACAATACAATGGTTAAATCGGGCCACTTTCACCTGAATTTTTAGTTCCTCCACGAGTTTCTCAGAAAGAGAGTTATGGGTAGCTCCGTTGTTAATTAGTATTACCACCTTCCTACCCATCAATTCCCTCAACATTTTCATGGTCTTTGGGGAGATTATACCCATTATGAAACTCACATTTAAATTCACTACCATCTCTCTTCCCTTGGCCTCTGTCTCCTCTTCAATTGCCTTAATTTCTTTGTCTAGCGCTTCTCCCTCCTCACTAGAAATCATAACTCTAAGTTGGTGGAATTGGCATCGGTGCCCAAGGACAAATCTCTCATCATAGCGAGAGCAAAGACCCTACTCTACCTTGGCTCTATATTCTTAGTCGGAGAGACACTGGGAATCGTCGTCTCATCGAGGAAAAGTGGTCAAAGATCCTGAATTTGTGGGTGCCCTAGAAATGGGGGAGGCTATCGGTTGGTGAGAGAAAATTTTGGTTCTGTTTGACAAAGATAGGAGATTGATATTGGATTGGTGACTTAGGTTAGGTGTCCTTAGGTAGCTAGGTTATAGAAGGGTCAGGTTGGATTTGTGTTTGGGTTGGGGCCTGTGTGGGATACTTAGGTGTTGTTGGGTCGGTTGAATGCTATGTTGGTGGGTGTACTTGGGGATGGTAATTGGGCTGGTTAGTGGAGTGTAGGTATAACGGGTCGGTCCACTGAAATTTCTTCGGTTAAGCTTGTCAGGTCGAAGCATATACCTAGCGTCTATAATTGCATTCTTCCTCTCTACCTGTTTGGCGCACTCCATCATCTCCTTCAATGAGTATGGCTACAAAAGTTTCACCTCTTCCCTAATTTCTTCCATCAAACCATTCATAAACACTGCTCCCAAAGTTTCCTCCGATAGGCCGTCCACCGTTGCAAATAAAAGTTGAATTAGGAACAATATTCCCGCAAAGAGGGTATCTTTCGTAGCGTGAATAATTCTTCCGGTGGGGTCCTTTCACTCGACGATGGGAAGTGTTGCAGCACCTCGCTCTTGAATTCCTCCCAGCTAGCGAACACTTGTTGTTTCTCTCTCCATTGTAACCAATGAAGGGCATCACCCTCCATACACATGTCAGCGGCCATGAGTCACTCTTGCTCTGTAAGCCTATTCACTTGGAAATAGTGTGATAGAACTCCAATTATCAAGACTTATTAGAAGAGAGGCAAAAAAGGAAATTTTACACCACTAGCTATGATAGCAACAATTGAAGATAAACATTATCAAGATAAGTCTATGAAGCATAGTGAAACTTTTCAAGAAGCTCAAGATAGAGATAACTTGAAGGAGGGAGATAATGATAACTCAAAGAGGGGAGATGAGACTCATCCAATAGTTTATTCAACTATAAAAAAGGGGCAGAGCAATGCAGAAGATCATCAGGAAATTACACAATAATTGGGTGGGGAAATTGGGGGCCTTTGGCCTAAGGACACTGGTTATTGAGATGGGTAGCTCCAGTGTATTATTGATTCTGATTATCTAGTTTAAGTCAAAAAGCAATTGTATTCTAGCACCGCCATATTTAATAAAGCAATTGCATTAGTGTTCAACTTTTACAATTATATCGTCGCACAAATTACATAACCTTTTCCAATTACACACTAAACTGATACACCTATATCATAACTAGTACACAGAATCCACTCCAAAATCAGCTCGGCAAGTTGCAACAGTGTATTTCCAATCCAGGTTCGCATCATAGCGTTCTATCCTCGACACTCAGTCTAGGGCTTCTTCTCCACTTAACAAAGGTAGGTTGAGATGGCGATACTGGAGGTCTTGCCAGTTACCACCTTTGGTTTCTCCCTCTACAGGTCTATTCTGATTTGTTCGCTCTTCTATGACCACTCTTCATTCCCTCCCCCTGGTGGTGCTGAAGTTTCCCTTGCTAGTGGAGAGTATGATGGGGAGCGTTCATGATCTATCGGTGTCATCCCCTTGTCCCCTCCATCTCTACCAACTATCGACTCTCTCAGGTCACTTAAATAGTCCTTGATGGTCTCCACATCTAAACCCATATTTCCCATCCGAGAGTTCATTTCCCCCATTTGGGATTTCATTTCCTCCATCCCTCTCACGGCTAGCACATTTGCTTCTAAGGATTCAACCCGCGATTCCATCCTTGTCATGCTCTGATACCAATTTTGATACGAACGTGGCCTTCGTAGCCTCACACCTGAAATCTAGGCAATCTACCCAGCAACAGCCCACCACAGTTCAAGCAGCCGCCAAGCAATATTTAACAAGCAATTTGTAATCAAATATGTAACTGACACTCAAATATTGTATTGAAATGACTATCAATCAAATAGACTTTGTATTGATATTGATTCCAGTAATGCAATACAGCAATAGCAGTTTCTTATAGACTACTCTATTACATTACAGCAAAATGACTGGCAATAACTCCAACAAAAATGACTAACATCCACAACTGGAACCAACCAAAAAGGTTTCACCATTATTCAACAATTCTTCCCAGCTCCAGAGAAGCTGGTCTCTTCCCTGCCACTATCATCTTCTTCTGAATTCTTTTCTGCATTCCCTCTCTCCTTCTTCATGCTTATATCTCTTTTCTTCCCATCGTAATTGCTTCACCAATCCTGTGTTGCCACATCATCACTTCTGAGCATTCTTTTGGTTCCCTGCTTCTGCTGTAATCCTGCTGCTGTTCCTGCAAGTTGATCTGTTGTCCCTTCCAAGTCAACCGTTTCTTGCAGCTTGCCCTCTGTATCCTGTAATTCCCTGCTAAGTGTCATCCCTCCAGCTCTCTTCTTCCCTTTCTTGTATAAACTTTGGCCCTAACAAAAACCCTGGTAGGGTTGGCTACTTTGAAAAAACTTGGTCCTGCAGGGCAAGGATTCCTGGAATATTCTGGGGTTGGGTTCATGTTGCGGAATTCATGCCTCTGGAAGGGCCAGAGAACGTGAGAACCTACAAAGATCAGTCTCTAGCTATCCCTCAGAAAAATGCATATAAATGTATTATGTACTTAATCTTAACTAATCTTGAAGTGCATCAATTCTAAACACTGGTTGCCTCTTACTACATATTTTTTACCTCTCATTCTTGCTTACTGATGATTCTCTGAACTATTACTTCTCATACACCTTGACAAGTCCAACTTTTTCTGCTTTTTTGCCTTCAACTACGAAAAAGGTTCAAAAAAGTAATTTGATGCAGATTTTCATCCCTTTTGTTCAGGGTTTGTTTTCTTATTTGTTTTCTTTTATCAATATAGAATCGAATCTATTATTGGTTTTCTTTCTTCAACTATCTTCTTAACTTAATATTAAATTCAATTATTTTTCTTATAAATTAACGGTTGTTGACTGTGAAATTTTCTTTTTTATTCTTGATTCCTTTTAGTTCTATTAGTTCTCACAATTTGATGGATATGAAACTGATGAGTTATGGGGGGAGGGTTGTGTTTACTTCCCTTGCCCCCAGCCCCACTCCCGGAAATTTGAAGTTGGAGCAGAGATGGTGGAGGTTGTGTTATTTCGAGGCCGGGGTGGAAATGAACGTCCTGGCCCGAGACCCTAAAATGGAAATTGTATTGAGTTTTATACTGATCATCTTGTTCATTAATATATATATTTTTAATGATGCTAATTTGTTATAATCTTCTTCTGCAGGATGGACAGGAATAAATGATGTTTTGAAGTTGACCTTGTGTTGATTGCTTGTGGGAATCGCAGTTTTTCTTCAGTTGAGAGTGCTGTTGGTTTTTTCCTATTGACAATCGTTGAATATGTAGTGCAAGCATTGTTCTTTATAAAACTGGTGAATCTGATGTACTGCCAGACTTCTTTACCAATTTCAAGTTGTAATTTTATTGCTGGAGTAAAATTAATACCCTGAGAAAAAAGAGAATGATAACTGCGTTAGGTTCAAGCCTTGAATTTTCAACATTGTACTTTTACATCCCATTTTTGTTTGTTGGATTGAAAGTCTTAGCATGATCTTTTATAGAGATTTGAAATTTTAATTTCATGTAGTGCGGTGTCAGTTAGAGTTGTCCACGGGTCGGATTGGCCTTATTCGGTGTTTGTCTATCGGGCTGATGAGTCATGTCGGGTTAAGGCCCATCAAATTGTGAGTTACGTCGGCCTACTGAATTAGCAAGGTTTCAGAGCACAATCTACAACCACTTCGGTTGTGTCTTTATGGGTCTTTGTTGCAAGTTAGTTTGTGTACTTTTCAGGTTGGTCAGTCATATTTCATCATTTTTAATTTTTTTTAAAAAAATTAAATTACTAATTTTATTATCTTTTTAATGTAAACAAAGGCAGTACCTTTGGAATTTTATTTATCAGCCCCACATTTATGGCAGAAAAAACTAATAGAGAAATTAAAAAATTCTACATTAAAAGCTCGTATCATACAAATATATATGTCAATCACTATTATACCTTTTTAGTTATTATTCATATTTAAATTTTTGAAATTTTTAAATCTATTTTTGGCGACTCAATTTTGTAGTTTGGAATATGTTGTTATCCAATCATTCAAGTGCATAATGTTTTCAATCATGTTTAGGTATAAATTTGATATTCTATCAGACATTTACAAGTTTCTTTCAAGTTGGGTGATTTGCTGCAGATAACCTTTTTCTCCTCACAAGTATGTCGGAAATGCTCTTTTGATGGTGGGAAAACACAAGTGTGTTAGCTCTCTCTCTAGGGTAAGAATAGGGAAAGGTGGAGATAAGGGTGACTTGAAAATGGGATGAAAATATTCTTGATTTGCCAATAACAAGTCAGATATAAATTGTATTTCTATAATGGTATGTATAGGTGTGAATGTCTGATATGTATGGTCATACATCATTTTAAAATATTCAACGTGACATATTATTCATTTGTTAACGTGGCACATGATATACGTGTGTATATTTTGTATGTATGATTGTACATCATCTTAAAAATTCAATACTTTATTTATTTAACTCTAAATTCTAGTTACATTCAAACAATAACAAAAACACATGGCAAAGCACTAAAATATCTTTGAGACATACTTCTGGGTATTACAATATGGGTCTTGTCTTTTGTTGCAACACCAACCTAACCCAACATTGGTGATCATTTTTACTAATAGTAACTTGTCTTATTTAAAGTCTTAAATTCTTATTTATATGGTGAAGTAGAGGCTCTTGCCATTTCTAAAACACATATAGGTGAAGTCACAACACAGAACACCGACCAACTTCAACATTTAATACTTGTTTTGCAAGATAGGAAAGCTTACGTTGGTATCTATTAGTCGAATTTAGAGATTCTACCTTCTCTTTCAACTCACACAAATACAATTATAGACATTTTGACTCTTTAAAAAGAAAAAAAAAAGCCTACAAGCTTATATAATATGATACAATACAAATTCGAATTTTTTAACATTACTAGGTATAGGATTATACTGCTTCAACTATTAATGAACAACATTTTATCACTTTCTTTTTTCCAATCAAAGAAATCAAATTTGTTTTTTTTATATTGAAAGGATTGAATTTTTTGTTTTTTTATCAAAATGATCAAATTTGTATTCTTGATGAAAATTATTGTAATAGTGACGATGAGGATAGGAGTTTGTAAGTTAGATTTGTTAAGAACATATTGAAGAAAGCTTCTAGAAGAGCTAGAAAGGTTGTACGCTTTTGCTCTTTCAATCTCAACCAAGTTGGTGAGAAACATTCATTTGAATAATTGTTTGATTGTTTGATTCGGTTGTGGCTTTGTTTTATTGTAATGAATTATGATTGTTGAAATTTAGGTGGGTTTTGTGGTTTTTGTTTTTTTGGGTATGTTTTATAGTTTTTCGGAAATAAATTTTGGAGAAGAGTATAATTTTAAAGTTTTTGTGAGTTATATATATTTATGTTAACACACAAATTGTTCGTATCAATATATAAAATGTTTTTGTTAGCATTATTGACAAAAAAAAGTCTCACATCAATTCTATTTAATACTGTTAAAATCAAGTTAATAATATAATATTTTTAATAAGAAATAATAAAAGTTTGACTAATTAAATAGCAGAATTTAAAAAGTTCAATACTTTAAATAAAAAAAATAAAAAAGTTTAGCCTTTCAAAGAGTAAAGACGTGGATAATTCAGTACCCCCACCTGTTTTTATCTTATTAGGAAATGCATCTTATAATCAATCTCTTGAAGCTTCAACACTTACCATATTAAAACTAGAATAGTTTAACAGCATAGAGTACTGCAATTCATTGGAGTCCGGATTTCACCCTGCTCCCAAGTTGCGATAAGAAATTCACAGACTCAAATACCCATTTCACGCATTGGAGTTATTTTGGTCCTATCTAGACTAATCTTAAACAATACTAATAATTCTTTCCCTAAACAGATGCTGTAAATAGTATAATCATAAGATTAATAATATACTTAATAATGGTAATGATAAACTACACGTACCAATATCTTCTTTAGCTTTACCAGTAAAACGAATATACATGAAGATTGTACTAAATATAGAAAGCATTCACTTGTCTACAACCAGACCATCATGCAGCCAATTTCTCATCATTGTAAAAGCCTGTTCTGCATCTGCATCTTCTTCCGGGGAAAGAGGACGATGAGCAAACCCATGGCCTCTTCCCTTAAAAATCACCACCCTGGACCCCCTGCCAATGCTCTTCTCAATATCCTTCAAAATATTAACTGGACAAAGAGGATCATTATCCCCTGAGATGAGCAAGACAGGTACATTGACATTAGATGCCAGAGATTGATCCATCCTTGTACCATAAAAGGAGATCCCAGTGCCAAAATAAGAACCCTGATCCCGCGATAGAAACTCTATGAGTCGGCCACCTCCAAAACAAAACCCAATTATACCAAGCTTCTTTGAAATTCCAGCCGCCATAAACTCATCAACCAACCATTTCGTTGAGGTGGCAATGTCTTTTGCAATCCTCTGGGCATCTTGTCTTGCTATCCACTGTTCAAGCATGGCCTTAGGCCGGTCCTTTGACCATGGATCCCCACGAAATAAGTCTGGAACAAGAATACTGCATAATTGTTCAACAAACAGATGGTAAGCATAGACTAAGAAATTTTTGAGAAGGGAGAATAATAATGAGTGGAATATAAATTGACACTAATATAAACAAACTGATGTTAATGAAAAGGGAGAACTCAAAACATGTATGCATGTTGATCAACAACAAATAGAGCTTTCAACATAGGCTTATTGTTGTTACATGGCTGAAAGATGTGAAAGTGGATATACATAAAATATTTCAAGGTTAAGCACCATACTTGTATCCATTGCAAGCAACACGATATGCAAAGTCTCTGGTGGAAGAATCCTCAAAACCAAAAATATCAGAAAGCAAAAGGACACCAGTTCCATTGTTATTTTTCACTGCCTTGAAGAGATAAGCTTGAATGCAGTCATGACCTTCCCCAATGGACAGCTCCACTCCACTAACTAACTCACATGCTTCGTCATTTCTGTCATCTTCCACTTCCACTGCACTACAAGATACTTTGGCCATTGTAGTTCTTGTATGCCATCTTGAAAAATTTATATTGCATTGCCTCTGAAAAAAAACTGAAGCTTCACAATCAGCAGCTATATGTTATTCAAATAACAAATTAAGAAATAACCCCACCATCAATAACTTGTCATATAAAGTTCACTGTGATGAAAGATGATTGCTTTATATATGTATAACTTGTTTCAACCATCAATCTAAGAAAGTATTATACAAGTGATCAGAGTAAACGAGTCAAACTAACCAACACTGTTTATACATGAGGGAACCTAGCAATAATATAAGGGTCTATATCCTGGTCTTTATCATTTATTTACAGAAAATTATATTGAATAAGAAAATTTCCTTTATATTCTTTTTGAAGAATATTGTTTTCAATAATAGACATTTAAAAATAATTTAAAGCACGATGTGGTAATGCTCTCATATTTGCATGCATTTGCACTGCAATGACGTAAACAACAGGGAAACAATTGATGTTACAGGTCAAATTGCATTGATTTTATGTGTAAAATGTGGTTGTGATAATTGAGTGATAGAGGATTCTCATTTAGACCATAATTTCCTTCACTCATATAAACTGCAGGACATTCAAATTCATTTCTTTCACTACAATTTGGGAAAAAAAATTTCCCTCATCCCTCCCAGCATAATCGTGACAGAAAGCAAAAACTAAAACAGCATTGCAACATTCTGGCCACAGTCAAGATACTTTATTATATGTGCATCCCAATTGATTTGAATACTCAAGTTTTATTTCCAAGGTTAAAGTCACAGGTTCGAATGAAAAGGGACATGCATAAATTTACAACATCTTGGTAGTGAGCAGAGCTGTTATATCACCAGCATTATCACAAAGGTCAACAACATCAACTAAAAATATATCAGAGCTAGTTAAAATACCATCTTCACTAGTAGTGACCAAGATAAACTGTACTTGAATTTCAACCATAGAGCACACACAAATAAAAACTTTCTCTAAGCAAATACAAAAATATGCCTCTAATTTTAGATCACCATTTCTTTTATTGAAAGTTTCAATGCTAAAGCTAAGCATCTACAAAATATACACATCTTATGCATAGAGAAAAGGTGCATATTAAAAAAAACCACATACTTGCTATGATTATTCAAATAAAAGCCATGTTTTCTATAAACATCATCAGCTGCACATACGGATATTTCCTTTCTCTTTTATGTTTAGAATTAGAATAAATACATTGATGGTTTTAAATCTGTAAATCTATTTGCATTAACTTACTGTTACCATAGATTCCATGATCTAAATAACAATTCACAAGGTAGCCATCTGTGATAATGTGAATAAAAGGATGAGAATTATCCTGAGTCTTCCAGATTTTCCAGTTATTAGGAATTCATTAGAAGTAAATTAGTCTTCAGTTTTCCCAATATGCAAAAAGACTTAACCACAAAGAGCAACTAGCACATAGAACATATATAATCGAAAGAGTAACTAAATAATAATTGAAATCCCATTTTGAGAGCCAAAGCAGAAAAAAGCTCAAAACTTGTAAAGTAAAAACATCAAGGACAATTAATATAAAAAGAAAGAAACATACAATTTGAGGAGGCGTGGAAATGGAAGTAGAGAAGTGAAGGCGGCGGTGAAATGGAGCTGTGACAAATGATGGTGATACCGGAAACAAGGGGGTTGAGGCCAGTCCCATAACTCTGTGTGTCTATGTGGCTTGCAGATTCACACCAGATATTTCTGTGATATACTACAGTTGTTTATTAGCAACCTTTAGATTGGAATTTTTTCAAGACAAGCCAACGGTCATCAAATAATTTCTAGGAGAGATATTTTTTTGGGAAATTAGACTAAATACCCATTTTACCCTCAGTTAAGCAAAAATTCATATTTTTCATTTCCTAAGTAAAAATATCTTTTTTTTTTTTTTTTTAGTTTTAAGCAAAAATATCCAAAATTTTTTATAAAATATTAAAACCACCCTTCACCACTTCAATATAAACCTTTACTTTCACTTTCATTTTTATTTAATATTTAATATTACGGATTCGTTCAAAAGAAAAAATTATTATTTTTTAATTCAAATCGAAACAAATCAATTCGTGAGAAAAAAATATTTTTACGAATTTTAACTCAAAACTTAATTTTATTTGTTAAATCAAGTTTGTATGTTATATAAAATGGGTATTTAAATATTTGATAATATATTACGAGGTTAAATTAAATGTTAAAAAAATATGAAAGTTATTTTAATATTAAACAATATATAAAGGTTTTAAATAAAATGTTAGAAAAATATAGAGACATTTCGATATAAGACAATATATGAGGGTGTTAAATGAAATATTAGATAAATATAGGGGTTAAATGAAATGTTAAAAAAATATGAAGGTATTTTGATATTAAACAATGTATAAAGGTTTTAAATGAAATGTTAAAAAAATATAAGAATATTTTGATACAAGACAATATATGATAGTGTAAAATGAAATGTTATATAAATATAGGGTGTTAAAAAAATATTAAAAAAATATGGGGGTATTTTGATGTTAAACAATGTATGAAGGTTTTAAATGAAATATTAGAAAAATATAAGGGTATTTTTACACAAGACAACATATAAGGGTGTTAAATGAAATGTTACATAAATATAGAGGTTAAATAAAATATTAGAGAAATATTGGGGTATTTTGATATTAAATAATGTATGAAGGTTTTAAATGAAATTTTAAAAAAATATAGGGGTATTTTGATACAAGACAATATATGAGAGTGTTAAATGAAATGTTAGATAAATATAGGGACTAAAAAAATTAGAAAAATATATAAGATATTTTGATATTTAACATTGTATGAAGGTTTTAAATGAAATGCTAGAAAAATATTGAGATAGTCTAATATAAGATAACATATGAGAGTATTAAATGAAATATTAAAAATATTAGGGTATTTTGATAATATACCATATATGAAGGTTGTAAATGAAATGGTAAGAAAATATAGGGGCATTTCGATACCAAACAATATATAAAGGTGTTAAATGAAATTTTAGATAAATATCGAGGGTTATATGAAATGTTAAAAAAATATGGGGGGCTTTTAATATTAAACAATGCAAGAGAAGTTTTAATTGAAAGGGTAAGAATATATAGAAACATTCTGATAAACTATAGGGGCATTTTGATAAAATACAATATTTGAGGATATTAAATGAAATGTTAGATAAATAAGATGGTAGAATCGGTATGGTTTCATGTTATTTAATGTGTCATCATAATTAGAGTAACCATAAAGATAGTGATTGGTCATGTCATAAGATAAATGAAAGCTATAATTGATTAATAAAAGATTCATCACTTTTGAGTATAAAAAAATATATCTCATATGAGAATAATGAAGACATATATGCCCGCATGATTATGTGGCCACAATGAGATTAGGTCGTACTTCGATCCATGTTGGTCAGTGATATATATCAATTCATAACGAGAAACCTTTAAGATAAACACTTTTTTATGTTACAACTTCGAGAGATATTAGTTGATAAAATGATCGAATTGCACGTAACTATGATGTTATAAAAGCTTAAAGATGTCTGTTAACACTCTATCGTCTGAATAGCCATAACACCTTTCTAGAGTTTAATCTTGGTTTGTGTTTAGATTCAACTTAAATCTAGACATTACTGACTTAATAGAGCGCTTATGGGTCATATGCATAAAGAAGTTGAATCAAACTCAAAGACGAGGATTGTTTGTTGATAATCTTGGTGTTTAGGGACGAGAGAGATTGCAAATGGATTGGGCTTATCTAATTGGGTTGGAAGTCTAGTTTGACCATAAATTGACCAAGTGCATGGCCATGCATGATGTTGGCCTACCGTGCACTCGATGGGATAAGGTGTTGATCGACACCATGCAAAAAAAATGATCTATCGGCCATGCAAGCCTGTTGAGTTGATCAACATATGGTGTTTTGAAGAGTCGTGCGCATGTGGTATTCCAGTCATGCATACACTCTTAAACATATAAATAAAGGCATGCTACATGGAAAAATATAACATAGAGTTTATTTTATAAACCTTGGCCATTACAGTTATCTCTCTCCCTCTCTTGAGAACATAACTGTCCAATCCAAAAGCCTTAGTAGCCTTTTGATTAGATTAATCTATTCCTTTGTTCGTGCTCTACATGGTTACCAAGACGTCACCTCCCAAAGGCTAGATATTTGTAACACCCACAGGTAACCTTAAGAGTATTTTAATCTTTTCTCTTATTTTTAAATTAAGTTATTAATGTTTTTTAAAAAGATACATGCCCATGTGTATGGTATACGGATCATGCATTTTCAGCAAAGTTTGAATTTAAGGATAAGATAAGAATTGTGACAAAATTGATCATTTCCATAGTTGGGCGACACAACACATGTCCATGCACTATTAATACGCACTCATATGTCGTAGCCATCAGGTGAAATAAAAAAAGGCATTTAACATAATTTTTTATTTTTTTCACCCCTAATTGTACCCCAAAAGAGGGAATAACGAGTGACTAGATTTTTGGTCTCAGAAGATGAGCTTGGATTACTGGAAAAACACTAACCACATTAAGAGTTTGTTTAATCGCCAAAAGACAAGTAAGAATGATGACTTTTTGGTTGATTATTATATGAAACCATGTTATCTGGTGATTGGTTGAGATGTTGAATCAGTTTTTGATGCCTATAAATAGAAAATATCTATTAGTTATAAGAATATTTAATTACATATTTATGAACATAGAGATTGGATAAAAGGTATTAAGGAATTGATATTAAATGAGATGGCCTATTAATATGAATAAATTCATGTTTTCGATTGTTTTGTTGTTTTTGTGTGTGTAAATATGTGTGTGTGTATGGAAAATTTTGAGTGAGGTTTTGAAAAATATGAAACTAAAATGAATACGATAGGTTAATAATAATGATGTGTAAGATGGTTTGTGTTGAGTATCTTAATATGATTATGAATAGTATTAGATGAGTTAGGAAGATTAGAAATATGCTCAGAGACTTGTTTATGCGTATGATAACAAAAAATTAGTTAGAAAAGCCTAGAACTCGTAAGCTTTGCAATCTATAAATCCCAACACATGCTTGTGTATGACATCATACTGTAAGGTTTTCAGGGCATTGATAATTGATAACACAGCGAAATTTAAAAATTTTTTAAAATCAAACAATTATAAAATTCTAACCAGGATACCCGTTTTAAACTTATGTTCATGAATATACAAAATACTCATAAAGTGTTTTAGGATTTACACATGCATTGATGGCTCATTCAAATCTTGAGGTGGCTTGATATTGAACGTTATCCAATCCTTAAGAGGCAGTGTCTTGATATCTGTACGGAGCATAAACACAGAAGGCAATCTATGCTACTACAACTCTTCAACTGGAATTGTGTGTTCATGAGATAAGGAGAGAAAAACAGAAAACTTGTTGCTAGGGTTTTTTGCCTTTTTTTCTATGTTTTTTTTTTGTTTATTTTAACACATGCTTTATATATGTACAAGAGTCCGAGTATGGCAAGAGCTTAAACCAAGCCTAACACTTTTAACACACATATGCATGGGTGGCATCACAAATTTACGTTCTAACATGTTTTTAAGTCTTGCACGGCTGGACAATGTAATACCCTCAGGTATTTTTCAGGGGCATTTATGTCTTTTAACCCTATTTTGAGATATTTCTAGTTTTAAATACATACATATACATATACATATACATATATATATATATGTGTATATATATATATATGTATATATATATATATGTGTATATATATATATATGTATATATATATATATGTGTATATATATATATATATATATATATGTATATATATATATATGTATATATATATATGTGTATATATATATATATATATATATATGTATATATATATATATGTATATATATATATATGTGTATATATATATATATATATATATATATATATAATATGGACAAAAAGATAAAATTGTATATACATAAATATGGATATATATAAAGAGAAAAAAGACAAAACAAAGAAACTTCAAGGCTTTTCCATCATCTTCCCATCCATTTTAGTAGCCAACATTTTTCATGCTATTTTCTTTTGTTTTGTGAAGATAAAGGAAAGATTTGAAAGGGTTTTGGAAGACAAAATAAGAAAAAGAAACAAAGAAGCACTTTGGAAGCCTTGGTAACTAAAAGATCTCCTTCCTTTCCCTTTTCCTGTGTTTATATGCATGTTATGTGAGTATGTTAATGTGTTTCGGTGTTGATTTAAAATAGTTTTGGTAATAAAGGAAGCAAAACAAAGATGAGGGAGCTAACTTGTAAAAATTTGGCTTCAAATAAGGTAAGGGGTATTATCCTTAATATGTTTTATGTTTTATACTTTTGGTTTATTGGATCTATATTATAAATGATGATTTTGAAGTTGAGAAATGTTGTTTTGCCATTTGGGGTATCTATGTGTGTGATTTTGTTCATGATAGAGAGTTGGATAATATTTACAGTTTTGTCACTAATTTCGTCTCATATTTTGGTTGCTTTATCTAATGAATTATGAGTGCTATTATAGCTTGTTGGAAAGCTCTTTGAATTCTATTTCCAATGATATATAACTTGTATGAATTATATATTTTTTGGACTGTCAAATATTGTATGAACCGAAAGGACTGTTTTACCAAATAAACAGTGAAGACAGTTTTTTGCCACTGATTTCATCCCATGTTTTGGCTATCTTATCTGATAAATCAT
Source organism: Mangifera indica (assembly GCF_011075055.1). Lineage (NCBI taxonomy): Eukaryota > Viridiplantae > Streptophyta > Magnoliopsida > Sapindales > Anacardiaceae > Mangifera > Mangifera indica. Next base: position 13,088,525 of record NC_058155.1, read on the forward strand.
GAATGCTATTATAGTTTGTTGGAAAGCTTTTTGAATTCTGTTTCCAATGATATATAGCTTGTATGAATTAGAGATTGTTTGGACTATTCAATATTGTATGAACCAAAAGGACTGCTTTACCAAATAAACAGTGAAGACAGTTTTTTGCCACTGATTTCATCCCACGTTTTGGTTATCTTATCTAATGAATCATGAGTGCTATTATAGCTTGTTGGAAATCTCTTTGAATCCTGTTTTCAATGATATATAGCTTGTATAAATTAGAGATTATTTGGACTATTAAATATGGTATGAATTAAAAGGACTGTTTTACCAAATAAATAGTAAAGAAATTTTTTTGCCACTAATGTCATCTCACGTTTTGACTGTCTTATCTAATGAATTATGAGTGCTATTATAGCTTTTTGGAAAGCTCTTTGAATCCTCTTTTCAACGATATATAGCTTGTATAAATTAAAAACCGTTTGGATTGTTTAATTGTATAACAAAAAAATTGTTCTACCAAATGAACAGTTCTGTGAACAATATTTCACAGTTTTTGGGAAGAAAGAAAAGGAAGGGAAAAAGGAAAGGAAGAAAGAAAGTAAAGAAATGAGAGAAAAAGAAAAGAAGAAGGAAAACACGAAAAGGAATTTGGGGCTCAAGATTCAGGGGTCGTCCCAAGAGTATGGTCTGGTGAGTTATAAATAGATTTAGATGGAAGCAAGATTTGTAAGATATAAGACACACATGCATGCTCTGAACTATGAGGGGGCACTTTACACTACATTGCCCGTAGTAAGACACATCTGTAGTAGGATACGTCCGTTGTAGGACATAGACCCCTAGTAGGGTCCGCTCGCAATAGAGTATGCTCGTAGAAAAGCTCAATTTAGATTCAAAAATGGTGTAGTAAGAGAAAGGAAGAGAGCTCGAGCTTAGAAAAATGTCAAATCCCTATAGTTAGCTTTCAGAAAGTATCAAATAGACACCAGATGAGACAAAGTATGACCCAAATAGTAAATAATGAACTAGATTATCTCTTCAATTTTTTATAGAGATTATGGTGTGAGGTTGAGTCCCGAGAGTGAGTTAGAATAGGAAAGGAGATAGTTTACTTAATCCTGTTCCCTTACTGAGTGTTCTTATCTCTCACTTCATTTTCTTTCATGATTGCAGGTATAGGTGATCGAGGTAGTTGTGAGGTAGGGTTAGGTCAGCGAAGATAGATCTGACTGGAACAGGTTATCTCTGGTTGTTCTTGTTGACTTTTGACCTTTTTGAGATGATTGTACAGTTATATATGATTACTCCATATTTTCATATGTTTTCATATAAGATATATATATCTTTTGTTCACTCCCAGATTTTTAGTTTTCTTAGAATAATTTCTAAATACTTTCAGTAATAAGATGAGTTCAAAGTAGTTTTTTTTTTTCAAATAAATAAATAATAGACACTCCGAATATTAATTCATAATATTTCTCCTCCAATAGGTAGTACTTCTGAGGAAGGATGTTACAAGTTGGTATTAGAGTATGATTTTGAGAACCCAAAAGATGTTTTTTAAAAGAAATGGAGTAATCCAAGTAACATAGAGATGGAATACCCTCCAACCACGCTGATCGCCCTCGCAGCGAATCACTGTAAGTTAAGTTTTCACTTATACTTGCTAAGTCTTATGAGACTGATGTGTTCATTTTCAGGACTTATAAGTCGAACACCAATAGATCCTTCTTAGAGGAGCCAGAAGGGGGACTAAGTGCATATGATGTGCAAGAGATTTTCAGAGAAATGATGAGAGAGCATAAAAGTGCTCCCACATAGTGAAATGAGATGACGCATACACCGCTAACCCAAGGACATGATATGAGAGAGATTACTTCAGCATCTACAACAGCCCTAGTGGGGACTCAGTTGCATCTTATTTTCAACCTCTCTAGTATGCACCAACCTAAAAAATTTGATGGTGCAAAGGATCCAATAGTAGCTGAAAAGTGGTTGGAAGTGTAATAACCTTATTTGATATGACCAACCAGGAAAGAGTGAGATATGTCACCTATCTTTTCAAGTCAAAGACAAGAATATGGTGGAACTTAGTCAGAGAGACGATCAATGTCTTAAAGATGACTTGGTCCAAGTTCAGGAGTCGATTTGAGGCAGAGTACAAGGGCACCAATATTACTTGTATTAGGGCTCAGAAGTTTATTAATCTAGTGCAGGGGACAGATTCAGTAAAGGAATATTCTACAAAGTTCAATCAGTTGTCTCAGTATGCCTCTGAGATAGCTAGTACAAAAATGGGACGTATGTAGAAATTTGTGTATGGGCTAAATCTGGAGATAGCCTGAGATGTTATGACGGGGGTGTAGCCATCTAGGACTTATGCAGAGGCCCTCAATAGAGCTTTGTGGGCAGAGGTTTTTATGAGGAGGAGGTTCAATCATACCACAGGGCAAAAAGTTACACCCCCTACTGCCATGCCAGTTCCCTCGATAAGCAGTGGTTCAGTTTTAGCACAAAGAGACCCTCATCTAGAATGAGACAGGAAGGGTAAATGACCCCTCCAATTTAGAAGCATGAAAAAGAACTAGAAAAGTGGAAAGAAATAGAAAGGACTTAAGATACCAGCTTGCCAGAAATGTGGGAAACAACATAGAGAAGAGTGTTTGACAGGCTAGATAGTTTGTTTCAAATGTCGTTAGCTTGAACATATTGTCTGTTTTTGTACAGTTGCCCCAGTGAGAATAGAGCAACCGCAGCCAGAGTTTATATGATTACCCAAGGCCCAACAGAAGCTAACCTATCAGTAGTTATAGGTCAGATTCTCTATCTTGATACTCCTACTCATTGTTTTATAGTCAAAAGTTTGCTTGAGAGGTTAAAGTTACACCCAGTCAAAATAGCCTAGAGGATTATGATCGAGTTGTCTGATGAAGGGTCAATTATTAGTGAAATGATGCTGTTAGGACAAATTATTGTGATTTAAGGTCGACAGTTACTGGTGGACTTGATTGTGTTTGAAATGCTCGATTTTAACATGATTTTAGGGATGGACTTTTTGGAGAGATACAAAGCTGAGATTGATTGTAAAAAAAAGAAAGTAAGATTTAACTTGGACTTTGGAGATTAATTCGAGTTCGGTGAAGGTCATATCCAGAGTTTGATGATTAGTATGTTGAAAGCCAATAAAATGTTGAAAAAGGGATGTACATGATATTTGGCTAATGTAGTGAGCAAAGTTGAGTCAGACCTAACTATTGATGAGATGCCAATGGTAAGGGAGTTTTCGGATATGTTTTCGAGTGAGCTACCAGGATTAGCTCCTAAATAAGAAGTTGAGTTTAGTATAGAGTTGACACTAGGCATAACACATATTTCGAAAGCATCCTATTGAATAACCCATGCCGAGTTACAAGAATTGAAGAAGGAGCTTCAAGAGTTACCAAATCATGGTTTTATCAGACTGAACCATTTTCTTTGGGGAGCTCTCATCTTATTTGTGAAAAAGAAAGATGGGTCTATGAGGATGTGTATTGATTACAGAGAGCTAAATAAAATCACAATTAAGAACAAGTATCCGTTACCCAAAATTGATGACTTATTTGATTAGTTAAGGGGATCTATGGTCTTTTCCAAGATAGATTTGAGATCTGGTTATCACCAAGTGAGAGTGGCAAAGAAGGATATACCCAAGATAACTTTCTGAATGAGATATGACCACTTTGAGTTTGTAGTAATGTCATTCGAATTAACAAATGCCCTTGCAGTGTTTATGGATTTGATGAACAGGGTGTTCCATGACTGCTGTGATAAATTTATTGTGGTACTCATTGATGATATCTTAGTGTATTCTCATAGTTGAGAGGAGTATGAGCAACACTTGAGGTTTATCCTCTAGAGGTTGAGAGAGAAACAATTGTATGCCAAATTCCCGAAATGTGAATTTTGGCTAGATAGAGTTACCTTTTTGGGGCATATGATTTTAGCGGAAGGTATATTTGTGGATCCCAGTAAGATTGAGGTTATATTTGAATGGCAGAGACCAAAGATGGTTAAGGAGGTTTGTAGTTTCCTTGGTTTGGTAGGATATTATCGGAGGTTTGTGGAAGAATTTGCCAGATTAGCTAGACCTCTTACAACCCTCACAAAGAAAGCAACGCCGTTTCAGTGGTCAGATGCTTATGAGGAAAGCTTCCAAGAATTGAAAAGAAGATTGACTACTGCTCCTATGTTAGCACTTCTAGAGGAGGGAGTTGAGAACGATTTATACACCGATGTCTCACACAGTGGTTTAGGAGCAGTGTTGATGCAGCGAGGCAAAATGATAACATATGCCTCAAGACAGTTGAAAGAATTCGAAACTTGATACCTTACTCATGATTTAGAGTTAGCAGCGGTAATTTTTGCTTTGAAATTCTGGAGATACTATTTGTATAGGGTAAGATGTAATATTTATACTGCCATAAAAGCCTCAAATATTTCTTCACTCAAAAAGAGTTAAATACAAGACAAAGGCGATGACTCAAGTTAGTAAAAGACTATAACTATGATATTAAGTAC